>NW_022985392.1:0-30957 GCF_010093625.1 Macroventuria anomochaeta | reverse complement strand
TGCTGACAAATGATTACAAATGATTACAAATGCCAATGTATCTAGAACATTCCAGGAGCCAGCAGTCTGTCTATAAAGGCAGCCTGCCCTCCTGCTCAGATAACTCATGCTTGCAATTCAAAACTCAATCCACTCCTTCAATTCACCTCAACAACTCCTTCCTCAACTCACTCCTCACTGATCCTTTGTGGTATTCCCACACTTGATCCCTTCTTTATCACTTATCCTTTTTACCACTTGTGGTATCCCCACACTTGGTCTCCTCTACACCCTTATCTCCAACAAGCCTGAACCATCCTTCCACCAATCCTTCCATCTCAGAGAGCAGTTGGTATCCCCAGCTGGCCCCCTCTCACATGCAGCATGTTGTTGGGACATTTTTGCATCTTATTTGACAGCTTGGAGTGCAAGCTGTACCTGACTCTCCTTTGATGCATCTGAGCAGTCTTGTTGGGTAGGCATTGGTGGAGTAAGGGTGTTTTGGTAGGGTCTTGGCAAATGTGGCTGACTTACCCGTGTGGCCGACTCGCCCGTGAGGTACGTTAACTGTTGTGTGAAAACAACGGGGAGAAACTGCGCATAAGAAAGTCGTAGCAACACCAAAAAATTACTGTAGATCGTCAGACCCATACAACTGACTATCGTCAATAATTGTGCATCAAGATTTGATCAAAATAAGTGTGCGTTCATGATTTGTATGGGTGTTTGTATGGGTAGGTGTGAACATTGGTTTTTGCGCTAAAAAGGGGCACGAATAGTTGCCGGACCTGGTGGGGGTGCCCTGGCACGAAGCTAATCTCGAATCTTTGAGTCCTCTTTGCCCTCTGCACAACGCTGCATCTGCCACCGCACCTCATGTCAGCGAAATATTGAATATTGCCAGCCAATCTCATCATATATACACTGGAACACTGCCGAGGTTTACTCCCATTCTTGCTCTACCACTGGTCCTTGAGACTCTGCGTTGTACTTGCTTCAGCCGCTTGGCTCCACTCCGTTATTCAACGATCTTTGCGCGGAGGCAGTTGGAAAGTCGCCTCACAGTTCAGTTCAGCAAACCATCGAATATTCTGAGCTTGCCGGCAATCCGAGTACAGATGGCGGCCCGCCCTGCATTCTAGACAAAAAGTATGCGCTTGCTTGGCTCCGGGGGCGCAGGTCCCTTTCCCTTCGTCACGAAGCCGAACGTTGATAGGCGATACGAGAAGGTCTTCAAAACTCGGTGGCCGCCATCTACAAATATGCCGGGACAACTACATGGCTGCTGAGATCGGCAGGATCCAAGTGTTTTCGCTCCTTTGAGAACAACTTCACAGCTTTCCAAAGTCGGCGAATGCCTCTCCTGGATACATGTCATGTATCGTGTGCCTGACTCGACGAACGTTGGTTTGGCTTGCGTGCCGCCGAACAACAGAACGTTTCAACAAATTCTCCCGTGAGGCGATCCGTCATTCCGTAGGGGTGAACGAGCTAACGTATCGAGCTCTAAGCAAGGCTGGTTTCAGGCTTCTCCACTCGAATGCACCTGGATAGTGACCCCTCACGTGGCGTTTTGCAAAAGTACCACAGGACATTCAAAAGCGTTTGCCCACACACAGGCTCAGCATCGTATATATCAACATCATCAACAACACCACTATTGGAGGACTCCTGTGGCTCGTGCTCAGGCTCAGGAGGTGTTGACGTTGGCGGCGTTGGCTGTGTTTGACGCTGTGTTCGACGCTTCCGGCTGAAGCTTAATGGCTCAACATCATCATCGCTAGGCTTGGCTTCTCTTGCGAGAACGTGTACATTGACGTTGTCGTTGCTGTCGATATTAGGGTTGAGATTATTGCCATCTACCGCATCTTCTCCCTCCTTTTCTCCAATATCCACCAATTCCTCCGCCACTCTAGCGGCTTGAAAACATGCTGCTGATTAACTGGGATCACCGCTACAAACCTCAGCAGGTGGCGTCCGAGGACTACTAGGGGGGAGCTTGTGATGTTGATGTTGATAGCAGTGAAGCCTGGGGGTTCAGGCTGACGTAATCTGGAGAGCACCTCTTCCAACTCCTTGCCGCGTCAAATGAATTTGCGCTTATTTTTACCCGCTTGAGAAGCTACAAGTAGTTGTGAGTATCAAAACGTGAACATGGAGAGTATATACTCACTGTAGGGTGGCTGGGGAAGAATTAGGCAGGCTGGTTGCAAGGATTTAGGTGGGGAATGGCTCATATAAGCTTGTATTCATCGTCCCCGGCTTCTCTGGCTTCCAAATGATGGTTCTGTTACGCTCCAACACTAATATTGTAAGATGTTTGGTTCAAAAAGTACGGGTTAACATGCATGGGACCGGCCACAACCTACTAGTCAACCCACATCAACTCCAATACTTGGACACCTCACCCACACTCAAACGCCACCTCACAGCACCTGGAGTGTCGCCAGCAACGTACATTTACTTCAGCATATACATCACACACAGCGGACCAACGAGAGCTCTCTGCCTTGAGGTATAACGTCACTGTTTCCAAAGAAGGGGGAGGGGGCCTCGATATTGTGCAACGCACTAATAAGAGACTCTGACCTATGTAGAGCACGAGCTCATTCATCCATCAGAGCAGACGCGAGATCTGATGCCCCCATGGGTCCCAAGCGTGCCGTATCGTTTCTGTATGCTCTGTACCGTTTTACTACACATCGTCCATCCATTCGTTGATGATTGGCTTATTGCATCGTTTTTTACTTTCACTTCATAACAGGTTCTCTTTCCCTTGCAGCCCACCAACACTGCCGCCTAGGAACATAGGTCTGGAATAGCCGCACCCACTTTCACCAACACCACGTACACTGTCAAGTCCTCACTACTCCCTTCAACCTCCGACTCTCCTGACGGTAGCAGCACATTTCACAATGACTGTGCGCATCCTACAGCACAGATCAGCAGCATGTTTTGCCGTCACAGATGCTGCTGGCGCAAGTACAGCACTGCCAAACGGAGCTTATTCGCACGCAAGACGACGTCCAGTCCTTACACGATACAGTCGCAGTCATGAAGTCGGCGTCCCGACTCCACGGTACCGTGGACGCCTCGGACTACCTCGACCAAATACACAGCAATCAGTTGAAGCCAATGCATGAGAAACTCGCTGGATGCCATGGCGCGTGTCGGGTTGTGCAAGCTGAGCGAGAGTGCCTTCAACAAGATAAGGAGGATCTCAAAAAGCAGCTCGAAGAAGAGAGGAAGAACAACGCAAAGGAGAAGGCAACATTTCTCGAGCTACAAGAGGCCAATAGCCGACTACACACAGCATTGGCAATACATGCCCCTTTTCGTCTGGAGGAAGGTGCTACAACGGCACGCTCCCCGGCCCTTCACCAAAGCGAGGAGCAGATAGCGAGTACATGCTTGATCTGTGCATCGAATCTATACGACTGACCGGAAATAGACGACCAGACAAACGCGCAAAAAGACTTAAGAAGGGCACGCGCCTGATTTGTTCCCACTGGCTGTCCGAGAACGGCAAGTGTAATGACTACTGCAGCGGCTCCAAGCATCCTGTCAGCGAGAACTTGACTGGGGTGCTGGAGGCAATGCACGGGACCTAGGCGGTTCCATCTGTATATTCTCCGCTCCCTGGCGTCACTGCACTCTTCCCCTGACGTCGAAGCAGACCTTCGAGCGACCTCGTGCCCTTGTACCGAATTCCGTGGCCACGCAAAACAGTTTTCGAGTTCCTCCAGCTCAAGACAGCACTATATGCTCTTGAGCGCGCATGAGACCTCGGATACCTTCTGCGCTGTGTACGGCGATTCACTTGTGCGCCCTTCACATTGTGTGACCCACAAATCAATCAGAAGAGAGAAACCTTCAGCTCCTTCATTGTGCTTCATGCAGCTCTTGACTCGTTTTTCTGTCTGCTCGTGCTTCCACAGCGCCCCAGAAAGCCTTCCCTTCATTGCCCTGCTTGACCTTCGCAACACTTAGATCCTTCGCATCAAGCTGCATACCCGAATACCTCTGCGCAACCTTCAACCACGTCGCCCGCTCCGCTCGACTCGCCCCACTCCCTTCCCAGACCCAGATGCTCTTCCCCACATCCAGCAAGAATACGTCATCACCGTCCAAGTCTTCCCTCCCAATGCCATTGCCCTCTTTCACAAGATCGAACGCAAGCTCACCACCTGCGTCACTTAACTTAAACAACTTCTTGGTATCCCGTTCCGTAGCAGACGACACCGGTCTCGCGCATTCGAACCTTGTACCAAACTCCAGATCCTGACCGCCGAGGTAATCGATGACAACCTTACCCCTCATCTCCTCCTGACTCAGCACTTCGACATCGACGTGTTTCGCAATCGTCAGATCGTTGACAACTTGTGCAGCTTTCAGCTTCTCCATCGGCGAACACTTCCGACCCTGCCAAACAAAGATCTTGTCCCCTTTGTCAAGAATGAATACATCGCCTTCATCGAGGCTGTGCCACATGGGCTCCACTTCATGCACAAGGACTGCATCACGTCCAGCGGTGGAGCTGGGGTGCTTGAACACGCGGAGCAGGGTGTCTGTGTGCTGCGGCTCATTTTTCGTCTCAACATGATTGAACCCAGAGCGCACACCACCACGCAAGATCTTCAGGCGCGGGAACAATGCGGAGAATGCGTCCGAGGGTGAGATCTGCAATTCGCGGTGCTGGGTCGCTGCGCCGTGGAGGAATTCATCGAGTTCGACGGTCTTGTACGCTGCGGTGCCGGCTTCATCTTGCGTTGTTGCGCGGCCGAGCCAGAAGAAAATGTCATGGATCAAGTGAGTCTCTGCATCGCCTTTGACTTCTTCGGTGTGCAGCACGATGTAAGAGTCGCCTTCGTAGAAGCTGCCGTAATTTCCGCGCGGCCAGGGTACGACTTCAAAGTCTTCGATGCGCCAGATGAAGAGCCCTGCTTGGTTACCGATGGTGCCGTTGTTCCATGCTGGTTCGCTGGCTGCGGATTGGTATTTGACTTTGTGGTCGATGTCTGAGTTAATCAGTTCAACGTTGGAGTCTCGCCAGTCGTACTCTTGCTGGTGAACGAGTCCTTCGTGGGGTGGCATTGTGTATTGTGATCGAACGGTGTTTTTCATGGGAAAAAGTGTTGTGAAGATCGAACGTCGGAGATGTGAGTCACGAGAGGCTCAAACCCATTGTAAGGGTCAGGGTCCTGGTGATCGACAGAGTAGTGGGGCCCTGAAACGTAGGCTGTGTCAGCTTACGCCATTGCTACTTGCGACCGCTGCAGGAAAGAACTCTACAAAGGACATCGATGTTCAGTGAATGTATACGTTCGACTTGATGGTTGTGCATAATACAATCATCGCAGAAATATGTGTTGAGGTTGTGTCTTAGATGTCTAGTCAAAGACTGTGGCATCTGGGTGCAATGAGTAGTATAGAGTAGACTATCTGGCTTGAGTGCGGCTGAGATTCCAATAACAAAGTTGGTTGACAAGGTTGAACACAAACCATAAGGGTTGTGTTCCTACATGCTATATACTTGAATGATTGTACAGAGTGTAATGGGCTAGGCCCATTGTTAGCGCCTCGGCAACAGCACAGGCCTCGGTACCTCCAAAGCGGACGTACAATCTCCGGAGCGGGCCTGCAACCTCCAAAGCAGGAGTATTAGAATTCTGCAAGTCCCGCTCTGGGACTTGCCCCTTATCAAATCCATCAAGTTCTACATCGCATATTGCCCTCAGCGGCTCGCCCCTTACACAGAGTCCTACAGTATCTTACTGTCTTATGAGACATTGTCCCAAAGTCCCATAGGATACATGAGACTGTGTGAGAATCCCATGGCTTGCTTGCTTCCATCCCATAGGATGCTAGACTACTTGTATTGTCCTAGTGTACTCACGTGGCCATGGGGTAGTTTGTACAATGGGTGCAGCTTCTCCAATGGCTGTTCTCCCTACGTTCAATAACTGTTGCCCCCAGGTCCAATAGTTCCTTCTCTTCTGTACGTGTTTGTAACAGAGCCAAGGAACTGTATTATCAATTGACCCAAGCAGTGAGGCCGCATCAGCAATACTCAGTATGATCATCAATCTCAGTCGGGCAACTGGAGCAGTTAGGCTGTGTCACTATACTTGGTACGAGCAGTATACTTGATACCAAGTGATCTGAGTAATCCCCCTGCTAAAGTATATAACAAGTAGACATGCTGCCCTTATGGCATTGTGTTTGTTACGATCCATGAACAACTCGCAAAACAACACTGAACAAACAGGACTATGCAATGAGACGAGAGCAGCCAAGGAACTGCAGTATTGATTGACCAAGCTGTGAAGCCGCGTCAGTGATACCCAGTATAATCAACACTTGCAATATCTGTTATACAAACCGAGATTGTACGAAAAGGACTGCAGTGGATACAACGTGGATCTCGTACACAAACAATCATCACAGACCCATATACCAACCCACTTGCAGAGGACTCACGTTGACAACAATCAATAGGACACCGAGGACCAAGTATCCAGGTCACGTCAACAACGTTTGATTGGACCGAGTATCAAGTCACTGATGATACTCGATATGAGCAGTACAATCAATCCTCCTGTCAAGTATATAAGCAAGTAGACACGCTGCCCTTATGGCATCGTGTTTAACCTTGTCAATCAACTTTGTTATTGGAATCTCACCTGCTCTCAAGCCAGACAGTATACTCTGTACTACTCATTGCAACCAGTCGCCATGGTCTTTGACTAGACGACTACCCCCTGATTATCACGGCAATTTATCACGGTCAAACCTCTGCCGCTCCGAGCTCGCTCAGTGATAACCAACCCCTGACGGCTTTCTGTACCTCTGCTCATCCCGAGAACCAATCGAATAGTGTCTACGAGCTTTGCTTAAGACACGACTTCAACAGTGTTCAACCTCATCAATCAACTTTGTTATTGGAATCTCAACCGCTCTTGAGCCAGACAGTCTACTCTGTACTACTCATTGCACCCAGACGCCACAGTCTTTGACTAGATGTCTACCCCTGATCACTCTAAGCTTTGCTTTAGTGATCAACCCCTTGTTCCTTCACGCTACACTTATCCCTGAGAACCAACCCAACTAGTGCCTATGAGCTTTGCTTAACCCCAATCACTCCAAGCTCTGCTTAAGTGATCAACCTCTTGTTCCTTCACGCTACACTTATCCCTGAGAACTAACCCAACTAGTGCCTCTGAGCCTTGCTGTGAGAGGGGGCCAGCTGGGGATACCAACTGCTCTCTGAGATGGAAGGATTGGTGGAAGGATGGTTCAGGCTTGTTGGAGATAAGGGTGTGGAAGAGACCAAGTGTGGGGATACCACAAAGCCATGATGTTCCATGAGGTTCCATGGGATTCCATGATGTTTCATGAGGTTCCATGAGGTTCCATGAGGTTCCATGAGGTTCTATGAGGCCCCATGAGGTTCCGTGAGGTTCCATGAGGTTCCATGGGATTTTATGATGTTCTGATGAACCAAAGTGTATCCACTGAGGACAATAGACATCTAACCTCTTACATGTAGTGCCCATTGATAGTGCTCCTCCTCCTGCTCAGGGGTCAACTTTGGCTTCCATCCTGGCCTTCTCTGGGCATAACCAGCCTTGTACATGAAGTTTTCAAATATTGTAACGCTCATTGCAAGTACAATCTGGCCAAAACTACCATGCACAACAGCCTGCCAGCTCTCTTTTTTCCGGGTATTGCCCAATGAGGTGACAATTGCAATGATGCTATCCTTCCGCTCCTGAGTCAACAATGAACTCTGCCAACATCCTTGGTCATTCTCATATAGTATTTCTTCCCACAAAAAGGCACCTAGCTCCTCTCCCTTCTTCTCCACATGCTTGAGCAGTTCTGATAGTGTGGCTTTGCCACGACCCATGGTGTTGGCAAGTTCACGTTGGGAGCCATAGTCTCCCCACATGCCTGTGAGCGCATCAACTGCAAATGCGCACAACAGCTATTAGTTCTGTCCGACCGGTTTGTGGCTGCTTGACAACCTTGTTCTGCTCCTATTTGAAAGATTTGCAACAAGAGATAGGCATTTTTATTGTGTGTGGCGGCTGAAATACTATGAGAAGTGCGGGTGTTGCATGTGTTGATGGGGAATTCAAGCGCACGGGTCAAAAGTGTTTGGTCAAAAAAACAAGCTTCTTTGTAGTACAGCAATGTACAAACCTACTAGTACCAGCGGTGGAGAATTGGAAGAAGTCCGGTTTAGTTACCTCTTCCACTAACCTGATGGTGTAAACAAGCGTGCGAGCTGCCTTTACTCAAAAGTAACTATCAGGATGCATCAAAGATCTCGCCATGCATATTTGACGATGATATGCAGCTACCTGGGCGTAGAAGGAAAGCAGCTCGAAGGGTGGGCACCAGCACCAATCCACCACTCACATTGTTGCCTTGCTGCGCTGTTGCTTTGATTGACGACACAACCGGGATTGCCGTGGTGTCAAAACAATTGCGGTTTCCACTTTGACGACAGGTTCATGGAACCCTCGTGCCTTTTGCGACCTTGGATATCTAGCGAGGAACCTGATCACTAGCGAGTGCGGACGATATAGCGACTTTTCTTGGCATGCTTTTCTTAGAATTTCGGTTGTATAACGAGCTGATATCGTCAGTAGTAATGTATTCACCGGCTGTAATCAGTACAAATAGTAGGACGCACTCTTAAGGAAGGTGAGCCGCAGCGCCAACCCTTACAAGACGAGGCCTAGACTGTTTGTTGACTGCTACTCTTGAAACACAATGTTCAACGTTGAGTCATTGTATGACCTGTATGTAGGAGATGAGAACCACGCATTGAATTCGTCAGCGGCTCATCCCACGCCGGATGCGAAGCCATAGAAATCAAGAAGTCGAAATGCGAAGCCGATAGAAAGTGACAAGAATAAAGAAGGAGATGGTACAACAGTACTACAGTGTGCGCTGTTCAGAAACGGGATCTACCGCGACTAAAAGGCAGGTCGAGTTAGCCAGCGAAGTAAGCGTAGCCGCGCGAAAGCCCAGCCTGGAACCAATATGCGATTGTGGAGCCGCTGTCTCATGACAAGAAACTGAGGTTGGAACACTGTAGGCGAGAGTGTCGGCGACGGGCGCGTACTATATAAGATATGGCATGCTGTAAGCCTTGGAGGTGCATTTACTTGAGTGCCATGACTACAGGCTGCTTCTCGGTGTGCCGTGCATATGTACGCACATAGTGTTGATGTTGTGTAAGGCCAGGAACTGCGGAAAACTGTTGTAAGGTCAGCGGGCTGGCGTGGCATGATGTTGACCTATCTGGAGTGCCGACCAATGCCGTGGCTTCGCCCCAGAGGGTTGGGGACCCCCGAACTGATGTTGCGCATGCGTGCCTAAGCGATGCTATAGCGTCTTGGAGGCAAGTTATTGTTACGAGCATGTTATTTGTACAACCGTAATTGCTTGATGATTGGCGATGTGACGTTGAACGTTGAACCATGGCTTTTGACTAGCGCGAGCTATATCATGCATGGTAGTCGGGGAAGCACTCCCGACAGGAGGGACAAGAAAGGCTCGTTACCTAGGTAAGGCTTAGCCTGAGATTCACATGGCAAACCGTCCAGTTGGACTTGCCCTGTTGTGACGTGATCAGCCTGGTAACACAAGGAGGCGACCCGTTAGGCGGCCTGAAACACGCGCTTATGATAAGGTGCACAGCCAGGAATTCTTCCACCGGGGGAACAGAGAGCAGCACAAGTTGAAGTACATGTAAGACCATGTCCTGTACAGGGTAAGTTATAGCCTGCCAAAGCATGATTGCTGACATGGAGCTATACGATCGTGACAGGTACATTGCAGGCCTTCGTCGTTCCGCTTTACAAAGCTCTTGTGTTACAATAGGGAACTCTTGTGGAACTTTGCGAAAAGCAACCCGAGAAAAAGACGGATCTGCTAATTCGGGCCGGAAAAGGTGGACTCGACGGAATGCCGCGATCTCGTCCTCTCGGTAAGTGGAGACATGAAGACAATGAATATGCAGCTCATGGAGACATCCAAAAAGTCACTGCTGGATCGGGGGTCGTGGAAGACTCGCATGTCCTTTGAGAGCCAACACTGTAACGGGCCATGTCACCATGACTTAGGCCACCCCGAAGGTATTCATTAAGGTGAAAATGTTCGGATCACCAGGATAGACGGGCATAGCGCATCGTTTATGCTCATCATTTTCGCATGATATTGGCGGAGCGATCTCCATTCATGGGGCGACGGGTTGTCAATGTTGCAGCATGCCACCATGCAACTGACCATAAGAGGCAAGCAGTTCAAGTGAGGCACTGTCCCTGACCTGATGTTTCGTCCTTGGGTCGCGCTCAAAGGGGCATTCTTGATGGTCGACACGAGAACTGCAACGCTCTGGCTGCAGTCCGGAAGAGACTGCACACCACTCCATGTCTTGCAGCGTGGACGCGAGGTTGCTCTTAAGGAAGCTGTTGGTTAGGCCCGCCACTGCGCGGTGATTGGAGGACAGCCGAGTGTGAGCCAATCAGAGGACGCTCGGTAAGCCGAAACGCAACGCTGGCCATGTCGGTACACGAGACGGAGCGCAGGACACAGCCAACCCAGGAGTTTACTTGCTGACCTCTGCCTGTCATCGGTGAAGAATGAGGCAGCGCAATTGCAGGGCGGCCTACTGGCTGTCAGACTCGTGTGTTGAACGTTACCAAGTGGGTAGGCGGACTAGCCTCGTTGGGCGACGGGAAGGATCAACTCAGCAATACCAGCGGAACTTGATCTCGATGCAGACAGGGGATGCCCATAACAAGTTCGCGCTGAGAAACTGCGATATGAGCAGCGTTCGAGGATTCATTGTTTTGATATCGCTGTGATGGTTCCGACGCTCAGGTGGAGGCTGCTTCTTCAGCAATTTGTGAGTCGGCTACTGCCGGGTGGAGTGGAAGTTCGCAGGGTCAGTTTGGGAAGCGGATGAGGGTCGAGTTTCAGGTGGCCGGGGGTGAGGGAGCAGTGTGCCTGTTGCTGTCGAGGTGCAGCAGGACGTTGTTCACCCCTTGACGCGCAACAGATGGATGATGCGAGGTGCAGAACAAGCGGGCAGCACGGCTGACGAGCTCAGACGGCAGGCCTGCACGTATTGCACGTATGAGCCATAGATCCAGTTCAATGAACACATTACGATCGCGCTGGATGAGGAGGCACATGAACGTCGTTGAAGAGCAGTGATGAGCTGCGCTGGCATCAGTGCTGCCCTCCTGGAACCGCGGACGAGCCGCCAGACGGACTTGCCGCTCCCACAGGCTGCGCGGCGACTGCACGCAGGGCCACTCGACGCATTGGAGTGTCCGGCGGGAATAGGCTGTGAGAGCCTTCGTGTCTGTGAAGGGAAGGTTCGGTATGTTTATCCGTGTGCCGCTGCTAGTGAGAGCGGTTTAGCTCAGCTGATCACCCTTGCCGCCGTCCACCCCAATCCATACCACTTTCATCAGCGCGGATGCGCTTTGACTGTTCCGTCGCCGCTGAAGCCAGGCTAACCCAGCCTAAAGTATGCCTTGCATCTTGGTGGAATCACCTCGCAGCTGTGGATCCAGCACACGGCATGCCCCACAAACAAGGGCGCCCGCGCAGCGCCAGAGGGCCTGTTAGAGCCTACTAAGAGCAAGCCAGCAGGGAGTTCATCCACCGTCCACGCCGCAGAGCGGAGACTCCAGAGCGACGGAATGTTAGGACCTCAGGACCCTTCGCGCCTGCCCGTGTAAGACTGTACCTCCTCCTCTTGTGCGACCGTCGTCCTCCACGCTGCCCCCATATCAACGCTGCGCTCGCTGCAGCTGTTATCGACTTCCAAAGGACTCATGCCCGCAATGGCAGGTGACTGGCCTCGCGATCCCCGCGCCTACGGATCGCCGCAGCACACTGAGCCACCTGCTCCCGTGCGAACGCTCCCCAGCGTCGCTGAGCTGCTCTCGTCACGGCCCTCTGCAAACAGCAACGTTCCTGAGTACCACCACCGCCAGGAGTACTTCCACGCTCGATCCACCCCGCCTGCTGCCTCTCTTGCACCCACTACTGCCAATGCCACGCCCTCATCGTACTGGAATGCCGTGAACCGCCAAACGAGCCCTCCAGTCAGGTGAGTAGCGTGCACTTCATTGGTGTTGAACTTGTGTACTGACCCTGCCTGCCAGCCCCACAGAACAGCGCCCAACATCAACATCAACATCAACTGCAGCCAGAATCTATCGGGAGCCTGAGTTCCGCCGTCAGCAGGTGCCAAAAGCAGATCCAGCGCTTCAGCATTCGGCGTTGTCGTCTGGAGTGCACACCGTCTCTAATTCGACGGTGCAAACGCGCCAAGACTCAGCCATTGACCAGCACCGCTTCGAGACGGGCAACGACGCCCAATTGTCCAAACCTAACAATTCTTATTCTCATCAAAGCCCTAAGGACGGCCAACGTCAGCCCAGTCCGAGGCTCAATTCCCATCAACTTGCCTCATCTACTCCAGCCTATGCCCCAGCTCCTGCCCCACACCAGGGCGAGACTCTTCCAAACCAGACAGGAGCACACCCTCCAGCTCGTCAGCACTCCAAATCCGTGTCTTCGGGCGGTCCCTACTCGGCAGCGTCACCGAGGTCACATGAGCACAGCACAGAGCGCACCATTCCTGTTGACATAAGGAACAGCGCAGTTTCAAGACTCAACATCAGCGGACCTTCCTCACTTCCAGAACAATTCTTCACTCAGCAGAACAATTTTGGCACTCGGCAACAACGCTACAACGTAAGGTTTGCTGTGAATTACACCTCTGAAAACATGCCCCCCTCACAAAAACCTCGCAATGAGCCACCTACACCTCCTACCGCATCAGAAGTTATCGCTGAGCCAGAGCGATCAAAGAGTTCCCCTGCCCCCATTTCCATTTTTGAAGAGCCGCCGGCACCGACTACCAATGGAAACACTCGCCATACCGAGCCTCAACCTCGCACCACCAGGGATACCAGGGATACCAGGGACACCAGGGACCGAGGAGATGGTGAGCCTTCTGTGGAGCGCTGTCCAGGATGCAACGAGGCTTGGAGACGACCGATTCCTGATATGGATTCCGAGCATATCCCTCCAGCGGAGAACAATGCCGAATACATGAGGCTCGCGAGCAACATGATCGACAGGCTGCGAAACGAGAGAAAGAAGGCGGATGCTGCGTATGACGATTGGAAACGGCGCCACAATCACTGCTACCGACCAATGAGCCCTTATTCCACCGAATCTGTAGATGATGCATCCAGACGATCAGATGCAGCTCCGCAAGCTGAAGGATCAACGAACGGCAACACCGCCAACAAGCGCAAATCCGAAGGTCCACATGAGCCGCATTCTGCATCGAAGCAGCGAAGAGTGACCAGCACAAGCCCGGCACCACCGGTCCGCAAGTCCGGCTCACCATAAGCAACAACGCCTGAGCACTTTTTTTTCTACTTTTGACATGCGACTTTGCATTTGCATATTGACTTGGTGTTGGTGTTGGCAAAAGAAGGACATCCGTTATACCCCCTTTGATTTTCGTCTCCAATTATCGTCCTTGGCCATGCACCTTCTCGCATTGCTTGGAAGAAGATCGGAGCATGGGACAGAGTCACAAAATGGCGTCGACACATCGGCTTGCACGCCTTCGCAGTGCTATCCTGGATACCATTGCGGTGGCAAGAGCTTTCAATCTCTCTTCCATTCCTGTGTCGTTAACACCTCTTACTTCTGGAAATATACGTATTCGTATTCCACGACTCTCATGTACTAGACTATGTACGCATCTACACAAACTCGTCGTCCGGCTTGGACTTTCTACACTCCATTTGTCTCCAGTACACTACTGGAACGACATACAATGTACTTTATCGCACCTATACCCGAATCTCAAACCATTCTTACCCCTAACAAACGTATTCACATCAGCCTTGATACATCTCTGTTCTTTATGAAGCTGCGAGGAACCTTGTCCACGCGTCTATGACTTTGGGACCGAATTGTGGACCGAGCTTGGTTGCGGAAGGGTGCTCGTGCGCCAGCGCCAGCGTCAAAGCGGCCCGTAAACGAAACTCTACAATCTGCCAAGCGGGTCGACGCTAATTGCACAGAGTTCAGCTATCAATCCCCTGAGCAGCAGCACAGACAGTCTTCGCGTGCTGTTCACCGGAACCAGCCTGACTAGCTACTCAGCTGCAGTTCGTCGACGACCGATCAAGGAACATATCCACAAACTGAAGCTGCATCAGCTCTGCTCATACGGCGAGAGAATCACTCTGGTTGACCAGTCAGACCGCCCGGAGGCAGTCTAAACGCACCATAAGATCACTTGCATGCAGCTAAGCCGCCCTTACATCCTTTTGGCTCAGACAGGCTTAGCGATGGCGGTTGTCGAACGGGGCTACCCGAAACAAGAGCTCTTGGAGATGTATCCACAACGAATCAGAAGATGTCGCTCACGCTCCTTTTCCGACTGGGTGGAGATTTGAAGAAGGTGGGAAAATGGGGAATTGATCCTAGGGCAGAATGGTGTCGTGGTAGAGTGCATGGAGAGCTGACAATCTCCTGAACGAGCACATGTAGGGGTATTGGGCATGCCTGTCGCATGCAGGCCGATGCATGAGGGTCGGCGGACTCATGCCCATCCAGAACATCCGTGACTTCGACGCAGTGATGCACCTGCTGTGTCAAGCTGTCAACAATAACGGCGTTGCCTCCCCACACAGCAATGATCTCACCATCAGCCTCAACCATTTGAAACTCATCATCAGATGATTGCCTCACTTACTTCTTACATATCCATCGTTCATACCATGCGGGACGGCGGCATCTCACCAAGAGTCAACAGCTCGTCCATTTCGTTTCCAGCAATTCGGTTATTTGATATCAACACCATTATTGGGATGCCCCAGCCTGATGGATATTCATAGATGTCGATCGCGGAAGAAGACCCGCTTCAGGTAAATCGGGTGTTCGATGAACGACAAGCTTCGAACTGTATCGGTGGTTTAACGGTTTGCGTGTTGACCTGGATCTTGGTTGGTGAGATGGTAGCGGCCGTCGAGTACCCATAAGTACGAATTCGGTCCGAAACGTGACGTTGAGACTTCCTGAGCTGCGAAAGGCTAGCGCTACTAACGAACCACGCGTGAAATGGAGTTCATCACAGTTGAAATGCCTCGATGATATCAGCAACATCTTCGACAACCCAAACCGCTCCTCGATCACAAAAGCGAAACATCAATGACGAAGAGATGTCACCGATATCTGGCTCTAGAAGCCACGTCAGCCTCGTCGCGGAAGCGGCCCGTACGAATATCCGTTTCAGGGTCTGGGATCTTGAAGAAACCCAATATCCCAACATCGATATCATCGAAGTACATGAGCATGCGAAACATCAGACTTCCGATGCCCAACGCTTGACTCCTTTCCCAGTCTGGAAAAGAAACGTCAGACCCCTGGCTTACAGCAGAAACTGCACGTATGGCTGTTCAACCGCTTCCCCATCTTGGCGAGGTAGGTGCATCAGCAATGCGTTCGTGGGGATTGCGCACAGACAACCTCGTGGATATCAGGCCATCATACAATACGCAAGTGTTTCTGCAACAAACTTGGAAACGAACGATTGTCTGCTGATCTGACTTTGCCACTGCCACGCAAAGTAGTTGTGCGTCTGCAAGCGAATGGCGGGCGCAGGTGGAAGTGTGACAGGCGGCTATCACAAGTTTAACTTGACAAGGAAAGGGCACCACTTGCCATGCTAGGTAAGGCGCCATTAGTGGGGCTAGCGAGGCCCGGTGCGACGTCGGTGGTATGAATCAGGAGGATGAGGGACACAAGAGTTGCGCATGAATCAACCCTGTGCGGTACCGTCACGCAAACCCTGTCCAACGACATCTTAGCGAGAAGCAAAAAGCAACACGAGGCGACGGGATGCGAAGACACGCAGGCAGGGACATTCGCCGAAATTCAGTGACATGCTGCTGCTAACGGCTGAACACAGGATAATTCCATTCGGCCAACGTTTAACGTTTTGCAATTCACCGATCGGGTGTTGCGGTACATGTACATAGTTCTCGCCTTCCCCTGCTCAGCTCATCTTGTCCTTGTTTGCCACGGGCAGCTGACTCGACTTCTTCGGCGGAAGGCAGCATCCGTGCCTAACGCCGACAACTCCGCTGGACCATCGCGGCTACACAAATAATAGCATTAAAAGAGTTATTACAAGGTCATGGGTGCTGCGGCACGGAAGAAAGCTTGAGACAGCGGTTTGTCTTGTGTCATGTCATCGAAACATATACTGCGAGGCTTCAAGGTCACGGCTTGCCTTGAGACTCGAGCATGTAAGGTATGGTCTGGATGTTTCGGATGTTGGTACGGCACTCCTGCACGCAGGTCCCCATTGGGAAAGAACGCAATCATCCGCGGACGTAAGAAGGTGGGTCAGCGAAATGGAGACGTGTCAGTTCACGCTTGACGTGCGGGATCGGGATGGAGATCAACACAGGGTAGTGTCGTTACCGCGGCACATCAGCGTGTGAAAGACAAAGCACGTGAGGACCCTGGCTCAAAGGGTCTTGATCGCGATGGCAATACAACCTCTGCATGACAGGCGCACGCAGTGCAACAGCACCAATTCGACATTCAGGCACAGCCATTCAGCACCGTACTCGTCCTTGTCGGCGTGTCGTT
This sequence comes from Macroventuria anomochaeta, assembly GCF_010093625.1. Classification (NCBI taxonomy): domain Eukaryota; kingdom Fungi; phylum Ascomycota; class Dothideomycetes; order Pleosporales; family Didymellaceae; genus Macroventuria; species Macroventuria anomochaeta. Next base: position 14,253 of record NW_022985392.1, on the reverse strand, counting down.
CGGCCGTCGACAACACGTTTGTTGACTCTGTAAAGGAGTACGGTGGGTGCATTCGCATTGTGTTTGGGGTGGAAGAGTTTCCGACCTCAAATAGGACCTTGTCAAGCTCCAAAGGCAACCATGTCAATATTTCAGATAAAATAAGTCGTCAGCAATGTTCAACGACAGAGCTCCATCCCTCACGATATCACGATAAGCGCATTTTGGAAGCTACGCGGTTGGCTGACGGCAAAAAGCAAATAACAAAAGTAGTCCCGGCAGACATGTTCATTGGTTGGGGGTCATTGCCGGACGTTGTGTAATTTTTTGCACCTGCATAAATGGTGAGGTAAGGAGTTTGTTCTTTGCATTCGCGTTGGCCAGCAAGTAGGTGTCAATGACGAACTTGCGGTAGATTAATTGTTGCAGGGAGCGGAATGCTTTCCAAAGTTGGGGATGTTGGTGCGATCGGTGTCTGTCCTGTTGGATCGTACCGTGACTCACGGCTAATGCGGAACACGATACATCTTTGACCCCAAGAACTTCTCTGAGGGCGTGAAGGGGGATCGTCGATCTCTGACAAGCATGCAAGGGACTGTGCAACTGACTCTTAATCGACAAACAGCGAAGGTGACCAGAATGAAAGGGTCAATCAGCGATTTGACTGGATGGGATGCACCATCCGGCTACCACTGTCTATCTAGTAACCAGTAATCAGATGCGGTCTCATCGGACCTCATCGCACGTTTTGGATTTCCTCTTTGCATCGTGGTACATCATGGATCCCTGCGTGTGCGACAACCAGCTCCACGGGAACCCCAGAATCCCAGAACTCAAGCTCAACTCTCGGACCGGCCTGGTCTACGGCCGACCGAACATTATCTCAATATGGACCTGTCAGGCATGAAAAACATCTCAAATACCATTGTGCAGCATGCTCACAGGCCCCCGGCACTGCTCGCCGGCTGTCCATTTCGTAATCGCAGTGGATGTCGTAGCGCGCGCTGAATCGTGATACCCTAACGGGAACGCCGGAGATCTGGATTTTGTTTTCGAGCCCCACAACCCGCGATCCAAAAATCTGCGATACGAGATCATGGCTTGACAATAGATTCGGATCTTGGAGATTCTTGATTGATGGTTTCACACGTCGCTGCACAAGGCGTTGAGGCGGGGCGCTGATTTGCGCCGCCCAACAAATAGAGTACCTCTCATTGGGACTGGTCCTGGAACATACTAGTCCTGAATAGTCTCAATGGAAGCAATCAAGCCTTCATACGGACCGATTCATACCGCAACAGTCACATTGGGTAAGTATGCATGCTTCTCCTTGCCGTTCATGCAAGTCAGCGATCAAGTCAGGGATAAATTGAACACGGAGATGCAAGGTGTGGGGCGTGGTGTTAGTGGATATGCATGCTACGGATGTGATATTGATGTTGGTACGCGGTACGGCATTTGGGCAAGCTTGTGCAGGGCTGGATCGACGGGGAGATGACACACGGCATGTAAAGATATGACAACTGTGAATTTGAGACTGGGTTTGTGGGTTTGGAGAAGTCATGATGTAAGATTAAAAGATTTGCCAATAAGTGGTGCAATAATTTGTTGGGCACCGATTAGATGACATAACCCACACCCCTGAATTCCTTCTCCCCCATAGTAACTACATACAAAACAGTGAACAACAAAATGCAAGGCATAAGCATGGGTCAGAATTGAGTAAAACTATTGATGAAGCTATATAGAACAGTGCACAATAGTTTCTTGGTGTTGTAAGCTCACCACAAGGCAGAGCAGATTTTTTCTCCATTGTTTTCCTGAAGCTGTGCACATCTACTGACCTCTTCAATAGTGATCCTATTCCACTCTTGAATGAATATCTTCTTGAGCATTCTTTTGGTTCCATCCCAAGCTGGTTGGCCTTTGTTGGGCCATCTCAAACACTTCTTCACCCTCTGTTTGAGAACAGCCCAGCATGCTCCAATTGGGTTAAGATCAGGAGACTGTGCAGGGTGAAGGGGTGAGGAGATCCAGCAGGCATCACACAGGTTCTGTGCCACATTGTTTTTAGTTTTCATCCCATGTGATGGGTCTCCATCCTCCTGAAGTATCCTTTCTTTCTCACCACCCCCCCAAGCCAGTTCTTGGCATTCTTGGATGAGCTGGATGTTGTAACAACGCAGGCCAGTAGGGAAGATGTCTGAAGTAAGTGTGAGTCCACTACAAGGCATATGGGAGTGCTGGGACGTTGAGAACACTAGGATTGAATTCCCTACACCTATAGGTCTTGTACGAAAGGATACAGAAAAACTACTCTATCTAAACTACAGTATCAGAGTCATTAAGTATCCCATTTGGAAGGGAATCGGAAGTACCCTTGTCCAGGTGACAAGGAGGTAGTTTGCAACAGACAAGGAGCAGTGTGCTGAGACCTGCAGGAACCACATTAGTATCGGGGCGGATACGGTTGTAGGTGTTACAGATGTAGTATGGTAGCAGGTACTTGGTGTAGTAGCCCTGTGTCATATGGTGACCTGTAAGGGTATCTGTGACAGCGAGCTCAGTAGCAATGGGGGGTGGTCTTGTAAGATTAATTGCTACTGTTTCCTGGCCATTGTGTGCCCAATTATCTATGCGCTCTCGCCCATACCACGCTAGCATCCCGATGGGTTAGCGCCATTGCCCCAACACGTGACAGCCTACTTCACTACAGCACTGTAACCCCGTTACATGACCCCCTGACTCTCCCTCTATTGGTGGCAGCAGCTTGGCTTCCCACTCCTTCACCTCTGCCTCATGCTCTTCCTGTGTTTGATACTTTGATTTCCTTGGTTTTCTAGGTGGTTTTGGGATGGGAAGCATCTCTGAATCATCTTTGTAGAAGTTCAGGTTGCTCTTTCTCCACCAATTAACTGCTGCATACATGTGTAGAGTGAGGTTGATGTTACGATCTGTTGCAATTTGTGCCTTAAGCAAAGCTTGTAGACACTATTCGATTGGTTCTCGGGATGAGCAGAGGTACAGAAAGCCGTTGGGGGTTGGTTACCACTGAGCGAGCTCGGAGCGGCAGAGTTTTGACCGTGATAAACCGCCGTGATAATCAGGGGGTATCACTGAGCGAGCTCGGAGTGGCAGAGGTTTGACTGTGATAAACCTCCGTGATAATCAGGGGGTAGTCATCTAGTCAAAGACCATGGCGACTGGTTGCAATGAGTAGTACAGAGTATACTGTCTGGCTCAAGAGCAGGTGAGATTCCAATAACAAAGTTGATTGACGAGGTTGAACACAATGCCATAAGGGCAGCATGTCTACTTGCTTATATACTTGACAGGAGGATTGATTGTACTGCTCATATCAAGTATCATCAGTGACTTGATACTCGGTCCAATCGAGCGTTGTTGTCGTGACCTTGATACTTGGTCCTTGGTGTCCTATTGATCATTGTCGATGTGGGTCCTCTGCAAGTGGGTTGGTATATGGGTCTGTGACGATCGTTTGTGTACGAGATCCACGTTGTATCCACTGCAGTCCCTTTTGTTCAATCTCAGTTTGTATAACAGATATTGCAAGTGTTGATTATACTGGGTATCACTGACGCGGCTTCGCAGCTCGGTCAATCAATACTGCAGTTCCTTGGCTGCTCTTGTCTTGTTGTGTAGTCCTGTTTGTTCAGTGTTGTTTTGTGAGTTGTTCATGGATCGTAACAGGTACATGATGATGATGCAATCAATGATGCAAGCTGACAAATGGCAGGGTGATGGGAGCCTCATTAAAAGGACTGGAAGGGTTGTTGTTGGCTGCAAGCCATGTCAGGATGACACATTGGCAACAAGCTGTGCGTAAGACCTTGAACATACCTGGTGACAAAGCTTGCACAAACACAGTTCAATAATGATGTTGTCAAGCTTGGTGTAGTGTAGATGTAGTCCATTAGCCTAGATATTTGAGAGCACTTGACCACCCAATAGAGACCCATTGTACCTGACACTATAACCTAATTGGGATGGCTTGAGGGGAGTACCCTTGACATATATGTAGCTAAATCAATGTCAAATGTCACCCCTTCTACATAGGCTTTATTGGCAGGCATTGGGCAGTTGTGGGTGGGTACTTCTTGAGGTATCAGTGAAGGTGACAACCAAGGCAATGGCGGGGAGGTCTCCTTGGAGTCAAGACAAATAGCGGATGGGGCTTGAGAGCCAGTTTGGGGCAACGATCGGAAGGCTCTGAAGTGAGAGGTTGGAGACAACGATGAGGTCTGGGATGACTGAGTACTCGGGAGCTCTCCTCTTGCCAAGCTGCTTGGAGCTGGGGCCATGGTGTATTGGTGAAGGTGTTGCCAGCAAAACATCATTGTGGGATGAGCAAGTGTTGGTTGAGTATTACTTCATTATTGCTGGCCAATCGAAAGGTTATCAATAAGGTTTGAGGGGGTAGATAGGAGGGTTATATTGGCAAGTTTACTCACAAATCTCCTTTCCTGCCACCTAGATGTCCACCTGAGCAGATTCAGACGATTGTGTGAGGGTTTCTAATGACTCCAATCGAGACGCCGAACACCCGGCCACGAGCTTGATCGATTTTCTCCACGGTGCAGGGCGGGTCACTGCGTAATGAAGCGTTGCAGGCTCCTTGCAAGTTGGACCTGGCAAGTATAAGTCAGGTACACCGGAACCTGCCAACGACACCAGTCTGGGAATTCAAGAACAGCGCTCCTCCGCATTAACATCTTCTAGACCCTGTGTTGCCGGATATTGCACCAGTCCTGTTCTGAGCAGCTGAAGAAAGTCTTGCTCCATGGCCACAGCTTCGCTCATGAGGGCAAGGAAGTTGAGAACAAGATCGACGTATCCACTGTCCATGATCCACTTCTCGAGCATTGCAGCGGCGTACGCAGTCAGCAAAGAGCACACCCGCTGACCTTCAGAAGTGTTGTGTGCCGCCGAAACCAAGACATCGCGCGCAATCAAACATTTGCCTTTGACATTGATAGGCTTGGGTCACATAACACGTCAAGAACAGGATGCACATCCTGTGCGGAGATTCAGCACGCGTTCTACATGGGCAGGGAGGTGTACGACTTACCGGCGTCATGTTCACAAAGAGGAATGGTCTGCCAACAGCTCGGAGAAATAAGACAGATTGGCTACGACTCATTGTACCAGCTTGCCTTCCATACCTTTCCAGACTTTGACCGGATCATGCTGCAATGGGACTGCTGTCACTCGGCCCAACATCTGCATTTTAAGTGCCGATTTGGAGATGAATCGAGTCTTACCATCAGCAACTGGACGCCGATAGACTAAGACGAGTCAGTAGAACGACCACAAAAGCAAATAGTGAACCCACCTGAGCCATAACTCGGCGGTTTAGGCGGCCAGTGATATGTTGCACAGCAATCTCTCGCGCCTTGAGATCCACAATTGGAGTGATGCTCTTTGCAACAGTACCCTAAAAGATATTAGTATGTCTCTTGAGGTGTGCATCACCAGCGAATTTACTGTCAGGTGGAGGCTGAGATTCCACCATGCTCGGCGGTATTGATACTGGGAACACTCGTCCGCTCTTTAGGGAATAGAAGTCGAAGAGAAGAAGTCGTTGCGCTTAGATTGCTGTCCTGCGTCTACATTGGCGAGGGCAAGGCTGCTTCTGCCTGATCTCCATCTGTGATGTGTTCGCGCTTGATGACAGTCCTGTTGGAAGCTGGAGTAGATCCGAGACCACTACTGCGGCCTTCTTGCGCATCCTACCGAGTACTTGTCTCTGTGGTCAGCATGACATGCTTGCGAGCGACGACAGGGGCGGGCGTTGCAGAAATGATACGACGCTTGGAGGGTGGAGGATCTGGCGAGATTCGGGAAGTACGGGTCGAACTGGCCACGAAAGACCAACTTCGCTCTACTGAGCGGTGGGTCAAGAGGGAGGGGGGTTGCGCTGTGAGTGTACAGAGGCACTGGCGAACGCTCGACACGTTTTCTTTGTAGCTTCCCAGCGGCTTGGAGATCGAGAAGCCTATCGTGCTTGATAATGGCCCATTTTTGATTGAGTTTCAATGAACTATACGTCGCTTCGTCGACCCGCCGGCCATCTTGTACCTACGATCTGTTTGAATGTGGGTGCGCGCGTCATGGATCTTCAGATGTGAGAGCGCAGCAAGCACCATCGGTGGTATGAGAATCAAGCTGATGTCGGTGCGGTGAAGCTGAAAGAATGCGGTGAGAGTAAAGTGACAAAGCTCCTAGTGTGGACGGTTATGGCAGGGATGAGCAAGCATTTGCGGGGAGGTGGTGCCGTGAGCATAAAGTGGCAAGCGAGCGAAGCTAATAGTTACGCGTTTGCATACTCCCTAACCATCCTAAATAGCCGGCAGAGGCATTAGGAGAGCAGCCCATCTTTCTGCAACGACAGCCTGAAGAGAGGGGACAAGAGAATGGATGTGAGAGAGGGCTTATTGGAGACATAAAGAAGGTAACAAGAGACATCACTGCGAGACTAGCACCTTGCTATAAAGCGTGATAAATTCGGTCCAATTCCTTAATTGCAACATCGTCTGAACCATCGATGGAAGGGAAAGGAGGTGAAGGACCTGTGCTGGGAATAGGCGGCAAGGCCTTTTCTCCGCTAAGAGGGCGGGATTGGTCCTTTGGGAAACCTAAAGAGTGGTTTGTTCCTATGGGGCACAAAACATCTTACTCAATGGTCACTCGGTGTAGCAATGTGGTTCAGTTTTGAACGCGTGTTCACGTGCAGTCCATCGATGTCGTCATCGAGCTCGACAGTATGAATACTTGTGTACGGGCATGCGCTCCGGTAAGTCTCGAGCAGGAGAACGAAGGTACGCAGGCGATATTAGAGCCCTCGATGGCAGGGATGGATACGTTTTGGAGGTACGCAGACATTCCATGTGTGGGGTTGCAGAGCTGTCGTTCACGGTGAGTGCGGGCGCGACTAGAGTTCGGCACGTTAGCGCGTCTCCACTTTGGAACTTTCTGCTCTCAGAGCTCCGCAAGACAGCTCCGTCGCGCTTCAGCGCAGAGTGCTCGCGCGCCTTCCTACCGTACCACCGGTTCCACCTTCCCTCGCAAATGGCGGCACCAGGAGCGCGTATGCGATTGACTGTCGTGGTCGAGGCGCTGGCGGAGGAAGATGCACACGGCCAATATCGCGAATTGGCACTAGAAGCGTTCAAGGAGCGCAAGTTCGCGATGCCAGTGCGGCTGGAGGACACCTTCGAGACGGTCTGGGCCGACATTGAGCAGCGATACAAGACGAACTACCTCAATCCCCAGCAAGCGGCGACCTTCAGCATCAAGAAGCTGCAGGACGCCTACGACTGCGACCTCGACATGACCGACACGGTTGGGGCTATTTTCGAGGGCGAGCCGGATCGCAAGATGCACATGATCAAGGTCGTTCCCCACTTCATCTACCGCCAGACGTCTGTCGTGCCGGGCTCGATGCTGCGACCCTCTGGTACGCAGAAGCGTGTGGGAGACGACATCGTTGAGGGCGCGAACAAGAGACGACGCATCGAATCGCAGCAGCGACAGGGCACTCACGAAGCGCGCGACCGTTCGCCCAACCGCCCAATACCCTCGACCGAGTCACAGCAAGCCGCGGTGGAGGTCGCAGAAGATGTGGAGGCAGGGGAGCGCTCGGCAAGGTCCAAATCAGGCATGTCGCTGGTCGAGCTCAGTCGCACCAAGACTGGACATGCGCCGTTCAGTTCGACTGGCGTCAAGCAAGAATCTCCAGAGCTGGAGCAGTCGCCCCTTCTTAACGGCATCGATGCTGCGTCACCGCACGAATCCACCAGGAGACCTGTCGAGACCGCTACCGAAGAGCAATCCCAAGATCAACAAGCCTCGCAATCTCGCGCGAGCACACCGCGCGAACTATCACAAGAGGCGCCACAGCAGCCGATGGACGACGAGGTGCCAGAGGTGGATGATGAGACAGTAGGAGATATGCAGACAGCGGCCCCAGAACATGCAAAGTCGCCGCTACTCGACTCCCAGGAAGCTGCGATACACAAGTCGCCAATTTCGTCAGTTGAGGCTGAGCCTGCGCCCGCACCTACAACAAGAAGCCGCAGAGACGTTTACCAGGTCCCCAGTTCTCCTGACTTCATGCACAAGAAAGCCACACCAGACAAGCCTGCGAGAACATATGGCCGCTCGCCTCGGTCGGGTGCCGATCTCCTGAATATGGCGCGGATGCTGGGACGCAGCACCAAGGAGAAAGACACAAAGCCGAATGGAACCCACGTTGCCATTGCGAAGAAGGCGCGCGCATTCCAGCGGACAAAGCCCGATGAGATCGAGTCGACACCACAGGAAGATGCTGGCTCAGGTCCGCAAGAGGAGAGCCACGCCACGAGTGACGACGACGACGCTGATGGCGATCTGACAGCCTCTTTCCTCAATGAAGCCACAGAAGATCGGCCGAACGCTGTTCGAACACCAGCGCAAAAGACAGCCGCCAAGCCTAAAAAGCCTGGCAGCCTGAAAAAGCCGTCTCGAGTTTCGTTGGTAGCTACGCCTGCTAGCACGAAGCGTGGTGCAAATGCCACTGCTGCTGCGACACCAGCATCGACAGCATCAGCAAACAAGTCAAGTGCGAAGGGCAAGACAACGACGCTTTCTACCTCATCGAAGGGCGAGAGAGTTTTAGGTGAAGAAACAATGGCGCGCATGGAACGCTTGGAGAAACTGCTCAGTGCATCTCAGAGTACCCCCAAGCGCCAAGGCAATGCAAGTTCGCCAGCACGAAGCGGCAGCGTTGGAAGTCAAGATCAAAGCAATAGAACGTCCCCCGAGGTCAGGGTACCGGTAACAAAGAAGACGGCGGCGGCCGATAACCATACCGAAACCATCAATGCTAGACTCGCTATCCAGCCCCCGACAGCGCAAAGAACACCACTGAAGAGCCCTGTGCCATTACCTTCAAGTATCAAGAAATCGACTCCTATCAGCTCGATGACATCCAAAGGCGCAGTAGAGACACCGAAATTTGGGAAAGCCGATGTGTTCAAGAAGCCAGCAGTCAAAGTACGCGAGTCACCGGCGCCGTTATCTTCGGTGAAGATTGCGTCAAATGTCACCGCAAGAGGAACACCACGGCGAAGCGAGGTACCTCTTCCTCCCAATGTGCGCCATCTTCGTCGCAGCAGTAGTTTACAAAGCTCACCACTCGCGAATGGCGATACCGAGACGAACAAGAGCAGTCCTTCTGCGCCGATGAAGAAGCCTGCAAATCTCAAGAACGCCACGCCAAGCTTAGCTGCAAACCGAAACAAGAGTCCTGTCGACGATCCTACTGAGCCAGCACCGACTGCAAACCCCATCAATGGTGCTATCGTAATCTCGAGTGCCAATGAATCTTCTACAAATTATTCTTATTCTGGGGATGAAGAGCCGCGTGATTCTTCAGAGCGACGTATGGACGGAACCGTCGAAGGAGTGAGTACTTCGGCAGAGTTGTCAAGATCTGTTCAGATTGACGATGTGACAACACCACACGAAAATATTGGCGACGATGATGACGAGGCTGATGAAGAAGTTAAACAACCAGAGAAGCTGATCGAGAATGTAAGCCTGGAGAATACGCAGGCTGCCCCTCCTCAAACTCAGGACAAGCCACCATCCGGACAGATTTCGACTCAAGCTGCACCTTGGGGTGCTGAGTCATGGGGCTTCAGCAGCCTAGGCCAAAAGGATGACACAAGTGATAATCTGGAGCAGGCTCAAGAGCCAGAGCCCCAAGTAGCTACTGCTGCAGCACCCACATCAGAGGACAAAGGTTTTGCGGAGCAGGAGATCTACAGTACAGCTATCGAAGACAATGCTTCCAGATCACGCTCTGCTAGTGTAGCTGTGTCAACACGCTCTTCACCGGCCGTTTCCCGGCGGCCAGCACGCTTCTTGAGCCACTCTCCCACACCAGATGCATCAGAGAGCGAAAATGAATCCGATGAAGCCTCGGCTGCGCCTTCCCCAGCTGCTTCACGACAGGCAAATGATAGGGACGAAAGCGAGAGTGAGTCCTCGTCAGACAGTTCGCAAGACGAAGACATCGAGATGTCTGACCTCCCTACCGAATCAATGACCGACTCGAACGCAAATGCCGGACCTCCTTCTTCACCTCCTTTGAACGGCCTCGCGAACTCTACTGCCATTGCTCCAGAGACGAGCCAATCCACGCCTTCGCAGATCAATGGTCCTACGCAACGAACGCCAGTCCCGCCACCTACACAACAGTCCTCACAGGCTCCACGCTCTAGCCAGTCTGTCTCTGTGCAAACAGCAGATCGTCGGCGGTATACAGGCTTCCGGAGTCTGAGAGAACAGCTCGCGGACACCAAAGCTGCACAAGCTACAACACAAAAGAAGACGTTTGATCCGCGAACAATAAGCCTAGGCAAATTAGCGAAGGGAAAGCCACCTGTAGGCTTTGGAGGTGACGACGACGAAAGCAGTGATGACGAGAGTAGTAGTAGCAGTAGTAGTGACAGTAATTAACGCGATATGAGCATGGCGATCTAGTGTATTTTAGGTTCGCATCTTGCGCGTGGCAATTTTCGGCGCACGCATCTTGAAGGCATTTCTAGGCATCATAGTAAGCGTAGCGTTATCAAAGTATAGCCAGGAAGCATCGTCTTTACTTGAGAGGCAGCTGCCCTTCTCCATATGCAGTTCCTGGGAATTTTGAATTGAAGCCGCCGCTTCCCTGCCGGCCACAGTCAACAGCGACCTTACCTCCCGTCTTCATCTACATAATCCCGACATGGAGTTCGCCTTTTCCACAACGGCACGGTACACTGACAACAAGCCCGCCACTCCTTACGCCTCCTCCAGTGCTACTCCCACTCAGTATCGATTCCGGATCACTCGCCCGCATACCTTCTCCCACAGCCCGCAATGACCGGCTTCATCGACCCTGCTGTTGTCTTCAGCCAGAGAGACCAATTTAACCGATCCTTACGTCCGCGTCACTAAAGTCCTGACCGGCGGCAAGCAGTGGAGTGCTAGACCGTGGGCTTGCTGTTCACCCAAGTCCCCTGCACGATATGTCGGCCTGGGAACCTATCGACACATTTTGCGTCCTCTTCTACCTCTTCGACTGTTTCGGCGCGCATCCTATACTACAAGCCGTGCAGCTCCAGCAAGTGCGAGAGGAGTACAACCTCGAAAGTTCGTGCAACGGCGATATCTTCAAGAGCCTCTACTGCCTGTGCTGCTCGCTCATGCAGGCTGAGAAAGAAGTGCAGAGACGGAGTGGCACAGGATTTGGGCGAATGGTGTAATCAAGGAGGGGTTGATGGGAAGGGAGCTGTAGGGGAGCTGTATATGGCGGAGAAGATGGTAATGCCGGAAGCTCCACAGTAGGCAGCGGATCAGTGAGGCAAGTCTTGCGCGCCTCGCTGAGACTCTTTGCAGTGGTGGTTGCGCTGACAACCTTTAGAAGGACGTTATCGCACGTTTGGAAGTGTTGCGACGTGGCACCGCAGTCGGTTTGTTCTTATGTTCGAGCATACCCCCGCAGCCCTAATATAAATCATTCTTTACAACTCACTAACGAAATCTTATCCATTGCCAAGTGACAGTACGATGGTCTTGAGTTCTGACACTTTAGCTGGCTGAAGTAGTTTTGCGACCTTTGCCGTTTCGGATCGCCTGGACACAGCCATTCCGCCAGCAACACAACGTCAAACGAGCACTTTAAGCGCCTTGTCTCCTCAAACATTCAGGAAACTTTCCACGTTCTGAGAAGGAATGGTCCTGAAGACAGCACCTTGCTTGCTTTGGCGGCCGTAGCCATGCGATTGGTGCGCTTACAGCCTGGCTCGAAGCTCTGCCTGTCGCCTCACGCTCATCGCTGTGTCAGTCGCGTTCTCCCGCAGTAGCTTTCAATGGATCAGTTGAGGTCCAACTGAAGGATCAAACATGTCGCAAGCGCTATATTTTGACACTTCTGGGGCATGTAACGCTATTTCCGGACATTGAGTGCCTCGCTTGACAGCTGATCAAAGGTATAAGTGTTGGCCTCAGGACCATGTCAGGCAACCCCGAACGACCACAAAGTATCGGACTCCACGTTCAAAGCACCTCTCCAGTTCTACATTGGTCTCAACATCGGCGCGCGAGCTCGACAACATGGCTCCGATACTCCACATCTTCACTGTACTTATCTGTGAGGTCTCCCCTTTCCACAACATGATCATCACTCATTCAACATAGTCTCATTCCATGCCGCTGCCCGAGGCACGCAGTTCATCACCGGCCCGTGCACATCCGACGCCGACTGCGCATCCGCCTGCTGTGGCTTCAACAGCGGTAAATGTGCAGGACCCGTAGTCGCCCAAGAGAGAGACGGAGGATGCGGATTCGGCAATGCTCAGTCCAACGATGACGCTGCGAAAGCGATTACTGGGGGAACTCCTACGAACGCACAGCCTGAGCAGGCTGCGTCTGTGCAATCGACGTCAGCTGCTGGTCAGGTGGCGCCAAGTGCGATTACGAAAGGAACACAGTTCATTACTGGAGCGTGCACGAGAGATGCTGATTGTGCGTCGGCATGCTGTGGGTTCAAGTCTGGAAAGTGTGCAGGGCCGGCAATTGCGCAAGAGAGAGATGGTGGGTGTGGGTTTGGGGACGCGCAGCCAAATGATAATGCGTTGAAGGCCCTAAAGAGACAAATTGTTATCTGACGCTTTCAAAGAAAAAGGTTTGTTGCTAGTAAAAGGTACAATTGCAAAATGACAGAGCCTCGATTGATTGATTGATTGGTTTAACGTCCTATCTGAGTCTAAGACTATGGAAGACAAGAGGAGCAGTAGCTCCTCTGGTAATGCAAAGATTTAGTTACATGAGAGTAAGGTCAATGGAGGTACAAGGGATGGTAAGGGCTCAGGCCCAGAGCAAAGATGCTGGAAACAAAAGAAGTACAAAACAAACAAACAAAGGAAACAGAGGGTGTTGTGGCATCACTATGCCTGGTCTTCAGATGACTGCCCAAGATGCCACCTCCTTGTGCCAACCTTGGTCCTGCTGATGAAGTCCAAGGTGGCCTTGATGCCTTGTTTGGTGTGGAGGAGGAGAGGAAGAGTCAGCTGTACCTTCCCAAGGCTGTCCTACAGGATTTCCCGGTCTGTGTTCAGCCACTTGCAGCTCAGGAGCAGGTGCTCAGGAGTCTGCTTGGCTCCACAGCTGCAGAAGGGGTGCTCAGTCTTGCCAATCCTGAACAAGTAGGCCTTGTTGTATCCATGGCCAAGCTTCAGCTGATAGAAGGCACTGGCAGTCTCTCTCCTGGTCCCTGGGGGAATCCTCAGTCTCTTCCCAATCCTCCAGCTGTACTGGGCAGCTTGATTGATTGATTGATTGATTGATTGATTGATTGATTTAACGTCCTATGTGAGTCAGAGACTACGGAGGACGAGTGGAGCAGTAGCTCCACTGGTAATGCAAAGTTGTAGATACAGGAGGTTGGGTTCAGTCAGAGTACAAGGGATGGTGAGGGGTCAGGCCAAGAGCAAAGATGCTGGAAACAAAAGAAGTACAAAACAAACTGTTAAAATCCTATGTCCCACGATAGGACGACAAGCAATAAGTAACCGCCAACCAAACACGGAGGCCTGGGGGAAGGTGCAGCAAGGCAAGGCCGCCCAGCCGGCGCCTAGGGGATTGCTCTCAGCCAAGCTGACACACGTGACGGAGCTCGTCAACGAGCAATGTCACGTGAGTGCTCGTCAACGAGCATGACGTGGTGCTCGTCAACGAACGTGGTACGATGCTCGTTGACGAACCGCAATCCATCCGGATTGGCCAGGACCGACTCTGCTTGTCAAGGAGCAGATCTAGTGAACTGTATATATATGTGTAGGAACACAACCCTTATGGTTCGTGTTCAACCTCGTCAATTAAGTTTGTCATTGGATCTCAACCAACCCTCGAGCTAGACAGATTGCCTGTACTACTCATTGTTACCCCAAGCCGTCGTTAGGTGTTTCACCCAGGCGACTTACCCCTACTGTTCCAGAGCCAGAGTTCATCCTCGAGAACCAATCGAATAGTGCTTACGAGCTTTGCTTAAAGTACAACTTCAACACAAACAAACAAAGGATTGATTGATTGATTGATTGGTTGGTTGGTTGGTTGATTGGTTTAACGTCCTATCTGAGTCTAAGACTATGGAAGACGAGAGAAGCAGTAGCTCCTCTGGTAATGCAAAAATTTAGTTACATGAGAGTGAGGTCAATGAAGGTACAAGGG